>NW_024539962.1:0-26392 GCF_016647785.1 Suillus fuscotomentosus | reverse complement strand
TAGTCATTCACTATATTAGGTACGTTCTTCAGTGCTTTACCTCTTTCCTATTGTCTTACCCTTAATACCCTATACTTACGTGGATTCCAAGCTCATTCACTCATGTACTTAAATATAGCACTACTATGTACTTGTATATTCGTGATGTTCTTATTTATGTTGAGCGTTCGAGATGTGGTGCGTTATTTCCTAGATGGGATGAACTTGATTGAAATGAAAAGTTAGTCCATTATGCGTGACAGTGACCGTATATCAAATTTCAGATTTGGCTT
Source organism: Suillus fuscotomentosus (assembly GCF_016647785.1). Taxonomy (NCBI): domain Eukaryota; kingdom Fungi; phylum Basidiomycota; class Agaricomycetes; order Boletales; family Suillaceae; genus Suillus; species Suillus fuscotomentosus. The sequence goes on along the minus strand of NW_024539962.1, from coordinate 26,120 downwards.
TCCTGTAAGTACCTCCACTGACTTGATGATCAGTGCTAACTACTTTCCCTATCCATCGTTCTCGTTTGTTAGATGCCCAGCTGAATATTCCTTTGCAAATGTACCCAATGCTGCGAAGTTGGAGGTGACAGAGTGCCTAGTAACCCTGGTGGCAAACAACTGCCTGTCGCAATGAAGCATGTACATTTGTTGCAAGCTTCCAACATCGCTTCCTCACTTCATGAAGCTTCTGTGCATCTTGCTTGTCAGACCTTAGAGCCCGGTGATTCGCATCACTTCACAGATTGTCAAGCATTGTTTTCCTCCCAACCTTTGGCTCACCCAACACATTCACCCACAACATCGACACCAGTGGATGACCTTGCCGCTGAACTATTCACGATCACCCTAAGCAACATTGAGGGTGACCCAGATAGTCACAGCAAATTCTGGGTCTCCTGATCAGAGGTTCAACGGGACAAGGGTAAAAGCTACTCTCTGGATGCTGCGGCCAATCTGGTGTCTGGACTCACTCCGGATGATACACAGTAAGCATCATATTAGACATCACCTTACATCGAGCCCTCTAATTGTTTCTTAGACATATTGCCCATGCTCTCCAGGCTGTTGAAGTGCGGTGCCAGTCAAGGGCTCAAGTAACTTGAACATTGTAGAGTCACAGATTGCTAGAGCTCATACTCAAATTTTCTCCACGACTTCTTGCGATGTGCTATGTCTCATACGAAGATGAGCTAGGTGGAATAACTACAACCCTCAGAATGTCAAACACAAGGTCTCTTCCATCATTTCTCATAGAGGCCAGCTGGATAGCCTATGCACTGAAATGCATAGACTGCTCACCAACAAGGAAAATGACCTTCCTGTGTCATCTCAACCAGTCGAGTTGATTCTTGTGAGTTCCATTCATTTCCTCCCAATGTTCCTCCAACTAATGTCCTATGAAGCACATCATTACAATTTACCAATCGACTACTGTGACAAGGTTGCCCAACTATCCCTCTTTTTAGGGGCAGTTTCTGTTGTCATCTTTGGTATTTGTTGTAGACACGGGGAGTTCTTCATGGGAGTTCTATCCTTAATTTTGAGTCTTGCGATGGATGCACAGGACCCTCATTCCGAGTCTCGTGGCAAAATATCCTTGCTCAGATTCTGCAATCTATGGAAAGCACGCTTTCATGCTTCAAGCTCAATGACCAGACCACTACTTATGCAGTCTGTCTGGTGTGCCAATTGTACTTACAAGCCGACGACCAACCTCAACACAAGTAACGCGTGATATCCCACAAATTGTTCCAACAAACCCATACCAGAAGGTAATCCTTGTGGCAAACCATTGCTGCAGCGCTCCGCTGATGGGCATTCGAGCCAATAAAAACATTCCTTTATCACCACTTCCACAACTACCTTGCTGGATTGTTGTCTCATCCCGACTTGGAGGCCTTGATAGATAGGCCTTGTGATGATTTACTAGCCTCCATTGGGAGTACACCGCATATCATCAAGGATGTTTGGGACGCAAGTTTCTTTTGCACCTTCCAGGGTCTGTCCAGCCAGTCTCTATTTATCGACAGATGCGATGAAGGCCGATACACTTTCACACTCAATGTTGATTTCTTTAATGTCAAGGCAATCGTCAATGAAATGCATCAACATCCACTGGCATCATCTCATGTCCATGTTTGAACCTCCCCCTCGATATCTGGTACAAACATGAGAACATGTGTTTAGCTGGTATCATCCCTGGACCTTCAGAACCTTCAGGAGACGAGTTGAATTTCTTCTCAATCCTGTGGTTGATGATATGGTTGAAAGTTGGAAACACAGAATATGTTACAGCCGCACAGCTCTCAATGCTCGCGGCCGGGTTACATGCAGCACCATAGCATGTCTAGTATGTGATCTCCCGGCAGTGAGAAAGGCCGCTCAGCTAGCGGGTCCAACGAGCCATTTTTATTGCACTGCCTGCCATTGTTGGCACAGATCGTCTTGCGGTCGAACAGACGTCCAGTCTGAAGATTGGAGACTTTGGGACAAGGACGAAGTGCGCCACCATGCTGAACTCTGGAAGAATGCCGGAACTTCTGCTGAATGCAACAAGTTGTTCGCATCACATGGGGTGTGGTGGTCGACACTCTGGAGGTTATCATATTGGGATCCTTCTTGTCAAATCATCGTTGATGCTATGCATTGCCTGCTGGAGGGTCTCTTGCATGCTTATTTTCACAAATTTTTAGGCCTCACATCTGATTCCGCACATTGCAAGCCTGATGTTATCCCTGCTTTTACTTATCTCTTCCTTAACGTCGACCTCAACAAACCTCAAGACTTCCCAGAAAAAGACGTTAGAGCTGTCAAATCAATTCAGAGTCTCCTCACTGAAGCAGTCCCCAACCTTGAAGGGAATGACCCACAGCTTATCAAGGATCACCTCACACAGTTAGAGAGAAAATTGTTGAACAAGACAGTTGCATCCCTTCAGTTTGTGTCGGAAGGATTGGGCATCATGCCAGACATCCCTCATGCTGGCAAAAAAGTCTTCAAACCCTATTGGGTTAGATCGCTCATCAGTTGGGTGAGCATTTTATATTGTTGGTGTTATCATATGCACTTAAGTGCCTCTGTGTAGCGTCGAACTTAACCTTTCGCGCCTGAGCTGTCAAACTTGCGCATTGCTACCCCAGAGGTCATGTGATGCATTACTGATGTGATTAGGATGATGGATATGCCATCCTCAATAAGATCAGTCCCCGTAACTTCAGGGAAACAAAAGCTGGAACCTTGAAGGCCTATGAATGGTGCATGTTAATGACATTATACTTACCCATAGCTCTGGTTAGCTTGTGGGGCGAGGGATCTACTCACCGCACGTCAGAAATCGCAGTCAGTCGTCGTGCAATCCTTGATCATATGATGGCCCTCGTATCTGCCGTCCACATCGTGTGTCAACGATCTATGACAACCGCTCGAGTAGAAGCATACCATAAATGCATTATTGACTGGATGAGGGACCTGCAGGTGTTGCTTCCACATGGACCCCATCACATGAATGGCCATATGGCATTGCATATTTGTGACTACTTGCAGCTCTTTGGTCCGGTAAGGTCATGGTGGTGCTTCCCATACGAGCATCTCATTGGGCAGCTGCAACGGTTGCCCAACAATCACATTTTGGTACGATTCTAACTTCTGTGTCAATAATTGACTTACGCTGCCTCACGCAGGTCAGCAAGAATCCACTCTGCTTCACTCATACATGAAGGCTGCAAAGCTTAGGTACTGGCTAAACTGACCTTCTTGTCCTCCCGTGTTTAGGGAGATGAAGTCTCTATTCAACAGACTTGTGTCTCCCTCAGTCGACGCTGATCCTATTTCTGTGTCCAAAGATCGCCCCCTTACACAACAAGTTATTCCAGATGACCTCCATCAACTAATCCAAGTTCGGCAGGCAATCTTGCATGCTCGCACATTCCATGAGGGATCCATCTATACCCGTGACTCCACCCATGTAGGCAACAGCCTGATCCTCTATTATTATGGCAGTATCAGGAACATGCCCCCAACACCAGGGATCATCCAGTACATTTTCAAGATGGAGCGAGTAGTGGGCTTTGCCATACAGTGTTACCTCCCTCTGCATTCTCACCTTGATTCTTTCAGACACTATCCTTACTTTCTGGCTCGTTTATATTCTACAGTGCTCATCAATCATCTCAGAACTATCAAGCCTGAGTGGGTAGTATCACACTTCGCACGATGGAATTTTTCTCCACAGCACATTGTTGCCGTGTCCTTGTGTCAAGTATGTCCCTCCCCATTTTTCACACGTCATATCTCACGATGTATAGGACTGAATTTCAAAACCCAGATAGTGGGGTTCTGAATCCAGAAAAATCCAAACTGAGTCTGAGTCATTCACTATAAGAGGCTCCAAATGTAGATTTTTTTTTCCCTTCTTCCCTCTTCGGAATATATCATCTGTTATTGCCGTTAGCCTATCTGTACATACATATTCATATCTCTTATACATATTGTCACACACATACCCTGTACATTTTACCCATGAACGTTACAGTGCCTGTCGAAGGTACCTCTACTGTAAAACCAGTTATGCATCCTATTGTGGATGGCCCCTATCTAGGTCCCAATGACGTCATTGATACTCCTATCAAATGGGACAGTTCTACCATGCTGCCCTTTACGACTCTTACATGATGCCGGCTCAAAACTATTAATGCTATGGGTAAAGAGATGAAAGGGTACTTTGTCGGCCCGATGCCAGTTAGGGACTTTCTCCAGGAATTCCTACCAACTTCTCAAATTCCCGATTATGATCCTTCATCCTTCACTTCAGCCTTCGCCGTTGGCACATTCAACGACACGATCTCTGTTAGAAATGAGAAACATGCTTACAAACCCTTCATGACTATATCCTCGCACATACATTATTGAGATTATTGATCGCCATTCCAGATTAATGCCATCACACCTTTCGCTCCTCAACTGTCGTTTGTCGACACTCACAAATACGAAGACATGAAAAACTGTTCGAAATTAAATTCAATGGTATTCAACATCAAGTCGGATGTCTGCATGTATCCCGATGGATGCAAACCTTCATCTCCCAACTGCGATGTTTCTGCCACAGAAATCATCATAGAATTCAAATGGTCACCCTCACACGATGCATTCCGTCACCCTGGAGCTGATAGCCTCGTGTCCCAGACGGAGAAGGGTATGGACACCCTGGGACAAATAACGAGTTATACTGCTGCTCAGCTCGGCACCCAGTTCCGTACCCACGTATTCTCTGTCCTAATCGTGCGTGATTGCGCTCGGATCACCAGATGGGATAGGGAAGGGGCTATCGTCACCAGCGCCATCAACTACAATAATGATCCAGACTTGGCTGACTTTTTCTATTGTTACGCACAGGCATCACCTAAAATGTGTGGTGTTGATACTTCCATCACACTTGCTGGCGACAAGGAGGCCGACCTCGCAAGGTCACAGCTAAATATCCCCAGTACCACTCATATGTTGAAAATCGATGTCCCTAATGTTGAGGGCTCTGGCTCGCTCACTTTGGTCCTTCCCCAACCTGTTATGAAATCTCACTCGCCTGTTGGCCGCTGGACACACGCATGTCCGGCATTCGATCTTGTCAACAAGAAGCTCGTGATGTTCAAGGACTCTTGGCGGGTATCATTACCCGATGTCTTACTGGAAGGCAAAACATACAAGTTATTGATGTCGCACAATGTTTCCCATATCCCAAAGTGTATCGCATATCATGATGTACCCCCCTCTATCGCTCAGCAATTCACTCAAACTACCAAGTTCAGCAGTGCTGAATGGGCACTTCCCCACTTACCTCTCACTCTGCATACTCATCACCATCTTGCCCTCGATATTGTGGGCAAAAAATTGACCGAGTTTGAGAGTTCTCATCAACTCGTTTCGTCTGTGTGTGATGCACTGATTGGTACGAGTTTTTTAATCCTCACACAACTTATTCATGATCTATCAATGTAGCTCACAAGGATGCATTTGAACTTGCAAAGGTGCTCCATCGAGACCTTGGTGTTGGAAACATCGTCATCTACAAAGGGAAGGGCTACCTGATTGACTGGGACCTTGCAAAGTTGGTTAACATTCACGGTCCCCGACAAACGACACGCACAGTATGTTCACTCCACACACTTTAAATCTTGTACTAATTTTGCTATTACTAAGGGAACTTGGCAATTCATGTCTGTATACCTCGTCGAGCATAAATATGCTATATACTTGGTCAAGGATGACCTTGAGTCCAGTTTTTACATTGTTCTGTGGACGACTCTTAAGTACAAGGAGACATACATGGACATTGTTCGCCGGACATCACTCATAACACAGGTCTTCGAAACCAATCCCGGATCATCCTCGAAAGCAAATTGGCTCATTGGGAGAAGCAATCTTTCCAATCTTATGTATGTCGACTGCAAACCGCTCGACAATCTCGTCTATAGTGATGGACAGGTCCAGTTCAGTCCAGTTCTCAGGCAGAGAACCACAAACCTGACCATAGGTTCGGTTCTCCCAGTGAGCAGAACCATGGACTGGACCATCGGTTCAGTCCAATAATGGTCTGGTTCTGGTTCGGCAAGGGTTCGAACCGAGAACTGAACCATCCAAAATAATAAAAATTTCGTCAAGAAAAATCATATAAATGAAACATGCCTGACAACAGAAGTACCAATACTAAATGCTACTACTAGTACTAGACCAGTTCACCATCCTCATCATCTGTGTTGTCATGGAGTGCAGCAATCAACGAATCCAGATGTTGCTCAGCATCACTAGCAGCAGAGATGTGGCCATTGCGGTATGCACTCTTCAACAGTTGCAAGTTCTCGAATACATCCTTGTTGAGATGGTTCCGTCGTTTGGTTCCCGTTGGTCCACCACTTGAAAAGGCACACTCCGATGCTGTGCTACTACCCTGGATGGCTAAATAATCTCAGGCCATGAGTGAAAGTGTCGGAAATTGTGACTGATGGTGCTGTATGAAGTTGATGTAAATGAAATCGCAATGATGAGAAAAAAGACTTACACCCCACCAACCCACAACATCCTCTGTCTGCTCAAGAGGACTCTGGAGGTATGCAGTAAGTTCAGCACGAGGCCTAAGCTGGGTGCAATCAGATGCTTGATGTGCTTGTACAGCAGCAAGGACCCAGGAACGGCCATATTGCGCTTGCCCAGGTGGTGCTTGTTTGACGTCTGCATCCACAGGAGCTGAGACGGGGGCAATAGTATAGTACTCGTCAAACTATCGAAACATGTCAGCAAATATTGGCTTCAATGGTCAACAAATATTAAACATACCACTCATTCGAGATCTTTGAGACCGACTTTGAAGGATTCCATATCCCACTGATGCTCGGAATAGGCAACCTTGACATTAGGATCGAGTGCTAGACAAATAAAGTATGTGTTAGTAGCTTTTGTTTTGTCATACCACTTTGCAACATTGTTCAATCCCTTGAGAATAGCATCGCGGACTTGTGAGAATCGAGGAAGGGCTGCCATATTTTCCCAGGACTTCTGCAAAAACTCGAGGACTGGAATTGTCCACCAGACGGAAGGATTGGACGAATCAGAAAATGTTTGCGTGGCGCTCGCTGGTTCCTGTGCAAGTATTAGTAATAAGTACAGCTGGTAGAACTAGATACACATACCTGAAGAACTTCGTGCACCAATTTCAATTTCTCCCAGTCCTTTTTGTCAAGATGAAAGTCCGCATAACATTTGCCTTTGAGGCCAGGGACTTCCTCACTGTCGTCTGCGAGCTTGACAAAAAGATTGACACCCTATAAAGAACAATGAGCTCATGGACGTGCAACATATGAGAGACGTACCTTTTGAAGTAACAACATGCGGGTGATAAAACTGTGCATGGACGCCCACCGAGTCCGTATCCATTGTGTAAGCTCCAGAACAGGGACATCTGCTTGTTTACACGACTGTGCAAAGAATGTGTGGGCCTGAGGTGATGCACGGATCTATAAATAATAGTTAGTAGAATGTAAAAGTTGTCAGATGGAAGTCAACAAACCTGTTTCACAAGCGCAAGAGCCTTACCAATCGAGTCACTGACTCCGAATTCATCATCCTCGTCATCATCCTCTTCACATTCATCCGCTCCCTCATAATCAATCCCAACATCTAAAGCATCAAAATCGATATCTGAGTGTTTAACTGCCACCTTGATTTTCTTTAGAAGTGTGCAGCTGGATGTTGGTGAGACAGCCATGAGAAAATGTCCCGCAGCAAGGTTGATAGTGTGTTCCATGCATCTTTGGTATTGAGTGAGTGATGAATGCACCAAATGACGAGGCAAAATCATACCTGATGTGACCTTCTACTGGATCCCACCTCTGCACATCAGACTCGGACTTCTTGTTGGTGTTGATAGTGTCGGCGAACACCGCGAGGCATGTGTCGTTACTGGCAGCGTTATCACAGGAGAACCAACCAACCTTTTTGCGGAGACCATAGCGGTCAACAGTTTGTGTGAGCAAGTTGGCCATATTGGCTCCTGAATGCCATCCTTCCATTGGAGCAAAGGCAAGTTGTTCGGTTCAGAGTTTCCAGGCATTAGGACGTTCAGGTGGTGCATGTATATAATGACCAGTTACCGAAAGAAAAGGGTCACCAGGATCCGAAGTCCAAGCATCAAAGGTGAATGAGACTTTGCCAGGTATATCCTGCATCACACCATCAGGACTCAGGGCTCGTGAAATAATACAAGTACATACCTTGAGAATTTCCTTGACACGCACTTCAGTAGCTTTGGCTTTCTTGATGATTTCCTCGCAAAGGGCCTTTCGGTGCGGAATATCCTTGTCAGACAAGGTTGGTCAGACGTATGTCAGCAAGCACCGAAATGGTCCCTTGTCCACCAGTTGGAATGCCTGTATGATTTAGTTAGTCGCGCGTTGTTATTTGAACTATGAACAATTGAATTACCTTGTCTTCGCATACAACCAGCTCGACAATGTAGTCGAGAAGACCGCTGGTAGTGAAAACAGGTGCCCGAGGCTGATGAACTACAATGCCATCAAGACTTCCTTGACTGAATTACACAATGAGTATGTAGTAAGTAGATTACAGAATAAACTTACCTTTGGAGAGTCCCATCAGGCTTTGGACATGCTCGTGCGTGCATAGGAATTTGCAGATTCTTGCAGCATGCTTGATAAACAGCAAAGTGGTTGGGATGCCTACAACACCACTCCATCAGCAATAGTACTTAGTCAGCAAAGATACGGCACCCGCTTAGCGATATGGGTACGAAGTGTTGACATACCTCCTTTGAAGAAGCAATGGTGAGCTGGGACACCATTCTTTCTACAGAACCAAGTCAGGTATGTAAAGGCAATATTAGTATGATTGTTAAAACTCACTCGTAGATGGTGCAAACATGTCCAGACTCGGACCCGTCATCCTTTTTGACGAAGATGGTGCGAACGTCTGCAGTACGTTCGCTTTTGAGACGAGTCTTGCCTGCCTCACGATCCGCATCCCCCATAGCCTTAGTTTGTGCATACAAAGCCTCCGCACCATCCTCTGCCGCACCATCCTCTGTGCACTCTGCATCATCTTCACCATCCAAATTGCCTGCATCGTCACTAGAAGCACTGGAAGCTGGAATTACCTTGCGTGCAACTCGCCGGCTGGTCCCTGGACCACTGTCCACAGCCTTTCGCTTGCTCCGGGCTGAACTCGATGAGGCAACATTGTCAGGGTCGACAATTTGCGTCAAAGGTCTTGGTGCTCAAGCGCTACATTGAGCACCAGTAAAGAAATGGTGCACTGGGGCAGTAGATTTTTCGGTGGTGCGACCAGGGGCAGGTAGAGGGCACTTGTCATCTGGGTCGTTGTGCCACACGATTTCGGATGCATCTTTGAGATTGCCATCAGCGCCAACAGCACACTGGTCAGTCATGATTGTGGGCAGGAAACTGTGATCAAGCTCACCATAGAACTCATGCCCTCCAGCTTTGAGCCGGCGCCATGATTATTGATTGAAAAAATGTCAGTTTGTTTGATAAATAACCTTGAAACATTGATTGAGGATCTGAAGTGTCATCGTCAAGGCATCGGAGTCGCAGATGAGTCCATGATATCAACAATCTGTCAAAGTAAGTGCGGATCACTTGATCTATTCTTACTAATTCAAAGACTTACTACTAACGGTTCAAACAGGTTCGAACTGGTTCTGAACCAGTTCTGTAAGTCTGCATCGTCCTCGAATCGAGGACTGGACCAATGGTCCGGTTCCACCTGTTGCCCGAACCTCGAACTGGATGCTGGTCAGGTTCAGAAAGGTTCAGGTTCGAACCACGGTTCAGAACCGGTGTTACAATCACTTTACTTCTCACATAACTCCGTCATTATGTACCATTTCCCTTTTTCGCCTTGACTTCCCTTTCTTGATCTTACTTCCATATTTGACTCTTGTACTATTATCCCACCATAGCCTTGGTCCGTGCGCGTATAGTCTCCTATTTAAGCACGTGTCCTTTTACTTAGAACGTCACTTCAATCTTACTAGGTTTTACCCAGAACTTCCTTCGCTTAAGACCACCAATCTTAAGTCGTCTGAACCGATCTCTTAGTTAAAGCACTCCTTTAACTAAGTCTACGAACCTCTTCTTATTTGAAGAGCTTTACGAATCTCAGCAACACAAACGCTCTGTCGAGCCCTTGCTGTTAGAACTATCCTAGTTCGTAACAAAAGATTGAAGTCTACGAAAGACACCTATATCCATATGTGTCACAGAAACCCGAAACCGAAATGAACAGATCCTGACTGAGCAAGACAGCTAGTGCAGGCAAAAGAAAAGGCGACAATCTGACTTCACTCACCCCTACATTTCAAGCCTTGAACCTTGGTACCCCTGTACCACCATTGAACATGTTGACCTCATCTAAATCAACAGAATTCAAGATCAACCATCCTCCCACATTCGATGGCGACAGAGACAAGTCCAAGTCATTTATGCTCTCATGCAATGCTTACATTGATATCAACTCGGAAATCTACAAGACCGACACTCAGAAAGTAATCTTCATCTCTTCATTCATGAACGAAGGAAATGCTAGGTCTTGGAAGGAAGAATTTCTCGCCGACGCCCAATTCATTGACTCGACTAGGCAGAAGAAGGGCTATGGAACCCTGAAAGAATTTAACGAAAGCTTTGAAAAAGCCTTCGGACCAATCGACCCAGCTGGAACTGCGTTGGCACGACTCCTGGAGCTGAGACAAGGCCCGGAAGGCCTGCAAACGTACATTGCAGACTTCCAAAGGTTGCTTGCCCAAGCAAAAATCAAAGAAGAACATATGAAAATCTACCACTTTGAAAATGGTCTTAACAGAGGACTTCTGACCAAGATGTTCAACGCAGGAGGGATACCCAAGAACCTTGACGACTACATCACTGCAGTAGTCGATCTGGACAACTGTTACGCAAGATTGCAAGCTCGCAGGAACAGGCTTCCGTCGCGACAAATCCAGAAGAAGAACAGTCGCGGAGATCAAAGATTCATCCCTATCAGAGATAGGGACGCCATGGTTATTGATCAGATCACCGACGAAGCCAAACAAGAATACATGAAGACAGGAAAATGTTTCAACTGTCACCAGATCGGACATCGGGCGCGGGAATGCCCGCAGAAGAAGAAGACCCCCTACCCAGCGGTTAGGAAGGTAGAGGAAGAAGAAGAAGCCAGAAGGATTGACGAGGATTTTTAAACAGGAGACCTATATCGATGATAGCATCTCCAGAAGAACCTGTACGCCTAATACGAGCAGTGGGTGAAAAGAAAGAACTTCATGTTCCCATAACTCTTGTATTCCGAACGCGTCAGAAAAACGTCGAAACAACCGCAGTAATTGATTCCGGAGCTTCCAGAACCTATATCTCCGAGGACTTCGTGAAGAAGCATAATATCGGAACCAAGAAGCTCGAAAACCCCTTTTACATCAAAACAGCCGATGGAAGCTACTTCAGTAGCGGACTGGTAGAACGATATTGCACGCTAATTGTCCAAATCGACCAAAGGATGATGATAGGAAAATTCAACATCACCAAGTTAGGAAAAAAGGACCAGATCCTCTTAGGGATCCCCTGGCTCCGAGCCATGAATCCCGCCATAGACTGGACTAAACAAACAATATCCCTCCCTGCAACTGAAAAATCTACCGAGATAGAAAGATACGTCAAGCAGACCTCTCGACCGCAGAAAACCTTCTTCACAAAGAAATTCAATACAAAAGAAGATGTTTGGAGTACGTCACCATTATCTTTAACCGAACTTACGGATGGTGGGTAATACCTCCGACAAGTCGAAGAGACGTCCAAGTTTAGTAACAAGGCACAGGAGTTCACCTCAGAAGAAAAAGAAAAGAAGAAGAAAACCTTTGAAGAACTGGTACCGGAATATCTCCACGACTTCTCAGACGTATTTGCAAAAAACGGCTTAAAAGAACTACCCCCCGAAAGACCTGGCATCGACCATCGTATCGAAACGAAACCTGGATTCATCCCCAAGACGTCTAAAATCTACCCCCTTTCCTATAATGAACGAATTGCGGTAAAAAGATTTATCGAAGAAAACCTTGCCAAAGGATTCATCACGAAATCCAAATCCCCTCAAGCAAGCGGGTTCTTTTTCGTAGGAAAGAAAAGCGGAGAACTCAGACCATGCCAGGACTATCGCTTTTTAAACGACCAAACTGTCAAAAACGCGTACCCCCTGCCACTTCCATCGTCATTGGTTGAACGGTTACACAGTGCCAAGATATTCACCAAAATCGACATCCGATCCGGATACAATAACATTCGGATTCATCCGGATGACAGATGGAAAGCTGTGTTCATTACGGAAGAAGGACTCTTCGAACCCACGGTCATGTTCTTTGGATTATGCAATTCTCCCGCTACCTTCCAAGCATATATGAATGACACATTCAGAATGGAACTCAACGAAGGATGGCTTGTCATTTATATGGATGACATGCTCATCTTCTCCGATACAGTCGCCGAACACCAACAACGAACTCGCATTGTTCTAGACAAACTTCGAAGAGAGAGGTTATTTGTCAAACCGGAGAAGTGCACGTTTGGTGCGGAAGAAGTGGAATACCTTGGAATGATCATCAAACCAGGAAGCATAGAGATGGATAAAGGGAAAACGACCGGCATCAAGGATTGGCCCATCCCTAAAATGGTTAAAGATGTTCGGTCCTTCTTAGGTTTTTGCAACTTCTATCGAACCTTTGTCTCCCATTACTCAGATATAGCTTGACCCCTTATCGACTTGACAAAGAAGGATGTCCCATTCTCTTGGATGCCCCTGTGTCAACAAATGTTCGAAAAACTGAAGGAATGCTTTAGTTCACACCCTGTTCTTCAGAACCCCGATCCCTGCCATCAATTTGCCATCACTACAGATGCTTCTCTTGTAGCATCAGGAGGGGTATTACTGCAAACAGACACCAACGGCATTTATCACCCATGTGCCTACCTATCACAGTCATTCAGCCCCACTGAGAGAAATTACCCCATTCATGATCGCAAATTGCTAGCTATCATCCGCGCTCTTCCCCATTGGCGACACTACCTCGAAGGTCATCCACAACCGGTCATCGTATTCACAGATCATATGAACCTCCTCTATTTTACGAAAGCAGAACACCTATCCAGGAGGCAAGCCCGATGGCAACTGCTCCTAACTTCTTTCGACTTGAAACTATATCACGTCCCCGGTTCAAAATTAGCAGTTCCAGATGCCCTTTCTCACCGACCAGATCATGGCGACGGTTCTGCAGATAATGCCGACGCCGTCCTCTTGCTGGATTCCATGTTTATCCACCTGATCGACGATGAATTACGGACAGCTATTGCTTCCACTGCGGCCCTCGATGATCCCCTATTCTCCGCCACGCAAGATGCTCTTAATGGCCTATGTCTACCTCCCATGAAATCCTTGCTTAGCGACTGGTGCATCACTGATAATGTTCTGTTCTACAAAAACAGAGCTTATATTCCTCCCGCCCAACGACCACACTTATTGCGGAAACACCATGACCACCCTTCTGCCGGGCATCCCGGGCATTTTAAAACTGAAGAACTCGTCAAAAGGGAAGCCTGGTGGCCCAGTATGGGTACCTATATCCGGAATTATGTTGATGGCTGCGCCACCTGCCAGCAGATGAAGGTGGACACTCACCCTGTAACCCCTCCCCTGCACCCTATCAGTACCATGGCTAGTCGCTCCTTTTCGCAGATCTCCGTCGATCTCATTACTGATCTCCCCATCTCATCTGGCTTTGATAGTATCATGGTTGTGGTAGACCACGGGCTTAGTAAGGGGGTGATCATTACTCCTTGCCACAAAATGATTACCTCAGAAGGAGTAGCGAAGCTATTTCTAAAACACGTTTTCAAGAGATTTGGTCTCCATGACAAAGTAATCTCCGATCGTGGACCCCAGTTCTTATCAAAATTCTCGATCGAACTCGCACGACTCCTCGATTACTCCTTAGCTCCCTCTACCGCCTACCACCCACAGACTGACGGACAAACTGAACGACTGAACCAGGAACTTGAAACATACCTTCAGATGTATTGCCAGAACAATCCCTCTGAATGGGTTGAGCACCTCCCTATGGCAGAATTCGTTCACAACCACAGAAGACACTCCGCAAAAGACGCATCTCCCTTCTTTATAATGATGGGATATGAACCAAAAGCTCTCCCACACTTACTTCCAGAATCAGACGTCCCCGCTGCTGCGGAATGAGTCAGAATTCTTCAAAAGATAAGAGAAGAAGCCGTCTCCTGCCATAACATCACTATGCAGCGCATGGCAGAAAGATCCTTTGGACAGAAGTACCAACCATGGAAGGTTGGAGATAAGGTATGGCTATCCGCTGCCAATCTTAGACTAAAACTCCCATCCCAGAAACTGGCACCCAAAAGATACGGCCCGTTCACTATCATGGCTGTACTATCTCCTATCACGTTTACGCTCCAATTACCGCCGCAATGGAAGATCCACCCCACGTTCCACACTTCGCAATTATCCTCCTATCGCGAAAATGACGTACACGGTCCGAACTTCCTAGAACCACCACCTGATGTTCTAGAAGAAGAAGAATATGAAATAGAAGCAATTCTCGTGCATAAAGGAACTGGGAGTCGTCGGCAATATCTAGTATCTTGGAAAGGGTATTCTTCCGCCAGCAATGAGTGGATCCCTGAAAAGAACTTGGAAAATGCCGAGGAGACCCTTAGAACCTATAAAGCCAGAAACGCGCTTTGAGATTGCTCAGTACCTCGACGACTTCGTTCTCACCCAGATACAAGACCTACAACCAATATGCCTTTCCCCACATCCACCTACACGCTCCCCTACCACTCCACCTTCGATGCCACCCCCCTTGACTCCAATGACGAACGATACGAAACCTTCATCACTCAAGCCGAAGACCTCACCCTTATCGAGGCTGCACTCCTCTGCCCCCAGCATGCCATCGAGCTCACTAGAGTCCTCTTTGGAAGAAACGCCCATTCCATCAACCTCCTTATCAACATCATCCGAGCCACTGAGATCATCGAGTGAGTCTGTCGCCTCGTCGAAGACAACACAGTTCGCCACAGTCTCATGCATATGCAGAGGCACATACGCAACTTTGCTTTGCGCCTTATTCCTGAGGAAGTTAAAGATGATATTAGAACAGTCATCCACATCGTCGCAGAACAGACCGCAGGGGTTGCTCGCCCACCTTCTCCTACGAACCCCACAACCACAGATGGAGTCCCTCCTCCCTCTTATCAAGACGCCGTACCTACTTTGCCCTCTAACATTCCTAATGAGCTACTGGCTGCGGTCAATAATCTTGCGCAGACAACAGAAGCAATAATGGCTTCCCTTAGAGAGGAAAACCCTCAAGCAATTCCCGTTCCTGCTCCCACCATAGAAACTATTGAACACCCTCCCCATCTTTACACCGCGTTTTCTGCTACCCACGAAGAAGTCGCTGCCGATCCAAATCACCAGCATCTTTCTCACTACGAAGTACAGGACCTAGCCAATGCGTTGGCCACACTCCATATTCATCCCCCACTCGTCATCCCAGACTCACTATCTTCTCACACCTTTACGGATGGGATCGTACCTATACAAGCATTGGGAAGAACCCAACCTGCCACTCCTGCTGAGCTAATCGCGGAGGCAGAGCGACAAGATGTCGCCATCACACATCCAGTACGACGAACCATTCCATCCAGAAGAAGAGTACGAGGTCAGCGTCCCCATACAGATAAAGGAAAGAAACGCGCTACTAGCGCAGACGAGGCACTTAGCCCCAAACCAGGCCCGTCACCCCTACGAGCAACTTCCTCCAACCCCGACGAGAATCGCGTCTGTAGGTACTGCAAGACGCTCGGGCATAGGCAAGTTCACTGTCCCAAATATTACTACCACGTCTGTCGGGAATTATCCCCAGGCCACCTTTCATTCTATTGCCCACACTACACTGGGGAACTCCCCACTTCTTTAACCTGGAAAGATGAAGGATTCTACCGGGTACTCGCACTCTGGGAGAACGATATGGATGACGCATATGCCGCCCAATGCAGGGAAGAAGAAGCGCTCTACGAGCTGGAACGCATGAGGGGTGGACCAGACGACGGTCTAGATGCCTTAGAGTATTCTGACGACCCTATCTATTATGCTAACCAGGATGATTGAATCCGGTGGCTTCAACTCTAGTAAGGGGGTAATGTTACAATCACTTTACTTCTCACATAACTCCGTCATTATGTACCATTTCCCTTTTTCGCCTTGACTTCCCTTTCTTGATCTTACTTCCATATTTGACTCTTGTACTATTATCCCACCATAGCCTTGGTCCGTGCGCGTATAGTCTCCTATTTAAGCACGTGTCCTTTTACTTAGAACGTCACTTCAATCTTACTAGGTTTTACCCAGAACTTCCTTCGCTTAAGACCACCAATCTTAAGTCGTCTGAACCGATCTCTTAGTTAAAGCACTCCTTTAACTAAGTCTACGAACCTCTTCTTATTTGAAGAGCTTTACGAATCTCAGCAACACAAACGCTCTGTCGAGCCCTTGCTGTTAGAACTATCCTAGTTTGTAACAACCGGACCTGGCCACCACTACTTGTCCATGCACTTGCTGAGTTCTTCTCGCATCAGTACACGCGGATCACTGAGCATCAGCAGACAGTATTTAATAAATTCCGGCTCGCATATGAGAAAGCGATGCGAGAAGTCCCTGTCGTACAAGATTTGTTGACGGTCATGAAGTCCCAGTCTGTTACGCACTCAAATAGATCTGTTATACGGAGCCCTAAGAGGGGCGTCGTCCGCTAACGTTCGTGACGTAACCGGAAGG
Source organism: Suillus fuscotomentosus (assembly GCF_016647785.1). Lineage (NCBI taxonomy): Eukaryota > Fungi > Basidiomycota > Agaricomycetes > Boletales > Suillaceae > Suillus > Suillus fuscotomentosus. The sequence continues at coordinate 9,149 of NW_024539962.1, read as the reverse complement.
GTCCGGTGTAGCGACTGAGACTGGCGACGTCGAGTCGGCAGATATCAGAGACGCGCGTGTCACGTGACTTCTAAGACGGATGTCTTCAAAGTCACTGACAATCTCAAAGTAAGGACAGTCTTGTCCGAACGATGAGTAGTCGATCGAGGTAGACTTAGGCGCGATGAGCACCTAAGAAAAGATACTAGAGACTGAAGCTGAGGGGGCTTCAGAGGGAAGTATGTTCGAGGGAAGATTGAGTAGATTCAAGTTAGGGAATCTAGTACAGAGTGACCGACTACTTATACTAAGTGGAAAGGGTTAAGGGCAAGGCTACCGTACTGTAGGTAAGGGCAAAGGGGAAACGGAAAGGGTATAGGTACGATGGTGGCAGAGCCTGATTAATGATGTAAGGTCGAATGTGGAATGAGACCGAGAAACGTTGGAACGAGCCAACGGTAAATGATACAATGTGCATCATGCACGAGTCAAAGGAAAGATAAGACAAGATAAGGAAAGCCACATTGGTGGCACGAGTCAGAACGAGTCATAGCCCGAAGGCACGTGCGCACGTTGGTGCGATAGGAGGGGGATGAGGGACGGGAACGGTCCCGAGGATCCGGTCAACGGATAGTCGGTAGAGAAGTGCGAGCCGGAGGCATACGAGGGCGAGGACGAAGGGGAAAAATGATAGGGGGGCCATGTAGCCGATGTTACTTGTAACATTACCCCCGTTTCAAGGTAGAGTTCCACGAACTCTTTAATCGTCGTCCAAAGGAACGTAGTCGTCCTGGTTGTTATACCATGCGGGGTCGAAGTCGAGGTCTTCGAGCCAGGAGGCGGCTTCGATTGCATTCTCTTCACGTTCTTGCTCAAGGCGAGCAGCGTCCTGGTCATACGCAGCTTCGAGCTGCTGCATGTCCCTGTAGAACCGGTCGGAAGAGGTTCCACGACGAAGGATCTTCCTGCCGTCAAGTCGAGGGCAGAAAGGAGTGAGATGTTTTGGGGCAAATTGCCCACAAATGCGGCAGAAGTATTGTGCGCAGTGTTTCTGTTTGTGTCCGTAGACACGGCACTGGCGGCAGACAACGTTGCTGCGGTAGACCTGGGTGGTCTCGGTGGCATCACGACGCGCGTCGTTGATGGCGTCTTCCTGGGCTTCCTCGCGAGGATAGTGCCTAGTGAAGTTCTGGGTGCGCGGTCGATGCGCATGGGAGAGGGGTAGTCCTAGGGACAGGATGGATCGTGCACGAGCACAGTGATTTCGGCGTTGCGGAGTGGGAAGGGGTTCCGGAGAACCAATAGAGAGGTGTGGGACCGTCTCGGTGGGTACCCAATCGTCGGGGTTGAGAACGGGTGATGCGGGAGGGCATTCATCCAGCTCTGGGATGATGATAGGGATGGTGTCGGCATCGAGGATGGGGGAGGGGTTACGTGGGGCGTAGAGCTCGCATTCGTATTCGTTATAGAGACGGTCGATCTCGGGGTTGGTCAACTGGGTGACGTTGGGGATCTGCTCTGGTGATTCAGAGCGAGGTAGTTGGGGAAGGAAGGGGGTCGGAGCTCTGTCATAGACAGCACGCTCGACGACTGCAAGCGGGTCGGGAGGGGGATTAAATGCCCGCTCCTCCTCGACGGCCATGACGGCGGCATGGAAGTTCCTAAGTTCAAACAGATTTAGCAAGGCTCGTTTGATCTTGCCTTGGTTGTATCTGGTCGAGACAGTGGATAGGGAAGTTTCCCTAGCCAGGTCAATCCTGGCGATATCGCCGGTGAGGGCATCGGTGGCCCTGAAGGCCTGAACGAGGTTCATGGTTATGTCGTCGTTGGTGCGGTTAAGATAGTTGTCGAGTCGGATTGCATACTGGGGATCGCAGATGACTGCTTCCCAGTAGGCCCGTTGCCTGTCTTGGACAACTGAGCGAAGGGATGGTCGTCGGAAGACGGTGTAGGAGGGCCTATCATGGCCATGCGTTGGCTGGCTCGTCGGGTCGGGGTCGGAGGCAGACGCATGAGAGGTAGCGGATCGGTGCGAGGAAACAGACGACACTGAGGCCGACATAGTGGAGCGTCTTTCCTTGGGTAGTGGCGTAGGTGGGGTATTGGGTAGTGGGTCTCTGTTTGTCGACGGGTGTGGATTTCTTGGGGCGGTGGCGATTGCGGATTCGTTGGCGATGGAAGGCTTTGGTATCGGTGTGGATGGGTTCGCTGGTGGGGTCAGCCCTAGTGTAGTGAGGGCGGTAGGAGAAGTTGCGGTGGCGGTTGTTGATCAACATGAGATGGCGATTGAAGCGATCTTGAGTCGCTTCTTATACGCCTTCAGGAGCTCCGCTGCGGACTTCAATTCTGTTTCGGGGAGCCACGTTCGTTCGGAGGCAGGATAGCCAACCCAAGACACGAGGTACCGGCGACGCGATCCGGTACCCTTGTGTTGGAGGATAGCTTCCACTTCGTAGTGTTCCTCTCCATCGATAAGATCAGGAGGAGGTTCGGTGAAATTCGGTCCATGCACGTCTGTCTCCTGATAGGAGGAAAGTTCCGAGGCATGGAACGTGGGGTGGATACGCCAGCTGGCAGGCAGCTTGAGCTGGAACGTGATGGGGGAGAGGACCTTCTGGATTGGGAAGGGTCCATATCGTTTCGGGGCGAGTTTCCTAGAAGGGAATCCGGTGATCAGGTTCGTGGCGGATAGCCATACCTTATCACCAACGTTCCATGGCTTGTAACGCTGGCCATAGGAACGATCAGCCATGCGTTGCTGCGCGAGGCTGTGGCATGCAAGGGCTTCTTCGCGGATTTTGGCGAGTGATTTGACTCGGTCTTCGGCGGTTGGTAGGGTAGAGTCGGGGAAGAGATGGGGGATGCCTCGTGGTTCGTAGCCCATCATGAGATAGAAGGGAGAGGCATTTCTGGCAGAGTGTCGTCGGGAGTTATGAACAAATTCGGCCATAGGCAAGTGCTTTGCCCATTCGGAGGGAGTCGTCCGGCAGTAGATCCGGAGGTAGGTTTCGAGCTCTTGGTTGAGCCGTTCGGTCTGGCCATCTGTCTGAGGGTGGTAGGCAGTGGAAAGTGCGACTTGGTAGTCGAGGAGTCGTCCTAGCTCTTTTGCTAGCTTCGAGGCGAATTGGGGGCCTCGGTCCGAGATGATTTTGTCATAGAGTCCGAAGCGCATGAACACTTTCTTGAAGAAAAGTTCGGCTACTCCTTCTGCTGTGATGGTTTTTCTGCAAGGGCAGAGAATTACCCCCTTCGTAAGCCCATGGTCTACCACGACCATGACAGAATCGTAGCCGGCGCTCTCGGGGAGGTCGGTGATTAAATCAACTGAGACCTGAGCGAAGGGCCGGAGGGCCGAGGAGGGTATCGGGGTGAGAGGAGGTGTCGTGGGGTGGGTGTTAACCTTCATCTGCTGGCACATGGCGCAGCCATCGACGTATTTCCTAATGAAGGAGCCCATTCCGGGCCACCAGTAGGATTTCTTGACGTTCCATTCGGTACCGGAATGTCCGGGGTGCCCGGCGGTTGGGTGATCGTGATGTAGAGACAACACGCGATGCCGGAGGTCGGGGGGAACGTAGGCACGATCCTTATAGAAGAGAACACCATCGGTGAACCTCCAATCGGAAAGTGCAGACTTCATGGGGGGTGCGCACACCCCGGAAAGGGCGTCCAAGGCTGTTTTCACAGTCTGGTCGGAGGGGTCGTCAGAGAGTCGTTGAAACTCGTCTGCGAGTTCAGCGTCGATTAGACGGGTGAACAGGGTGTCGGGGAGGAGGATACGATCCTCGTTATCCTGACCAGCTATAGCGTGGTCCGGACGGCGGGACAAGGCATCCGGTGCAGCGAGCTTTGTTCCAGGAACATGGTGAAGTTCCAGATCAAAGTTGGTGAGCGTGAGGTGCCACCGGGCCTGTCGTCGGGTGAGTCGTTGCGCGGAGCGGAAATAGATCAGGTTCTTGTGATCCGTGAAGACAATGACTGGGTGAGGGTTTCCTTCGAGGAAGTGCCTCCAAGCCTGAAGGGCTCGGATGATGGCAAGGAGTTCTCGGTCGTAGATCTCGTAGTTCCGTTCGGCCGCGTTGAGGGACTGGGAGAGGTAGCCGCAGGGGTGGTAATCCCCATTGCTATCCGTCTGGAGCAAGACTGCTCCGGTCGCGAAGAGTGAGGCGTCAGTTGCAAGTGCAAACTGTCGCGAGGAGTCGGGGTTCCGCAGAACCGGTTCGGTGGTGAAAAGCTTCTTCAGATGCTGGAATGAAGCCTCGGTAGAATCGGACCAAGAGAAGGGGATCTCCTTCTTGGTTAGATCGAGGAGAGGGCGTGCGATGTCGGAGTAGTGGGGAATGAAATGACGGTAGAAGTTGCAGAATCCAAGAAAGGACCGCACGTCCTTGACCGAAGAGGGTTGTTGCCATTCGCTGATGCCTTTCAGCTTGGCAGTGTCCATAGCGACCTGTCCAGGTCGAATGATCATACCGAGGTACTCGACTTCTTGAGAGTCGAAAGTACATTTCTCGGGTTTGAGGAAGAGAGACTCTTTGCGGAGTTTCTCCAACACTCGGCGGGTCCTTTGCCGGTGTTCGTCCAGGTTATCAGAAAAGATCAGGATGTCGTCCATATAGACGATTAACCATCCTTCGTTCAGTTCTTCTGAAAATGTCTGGTTCATGTAAGCTTGGAAGGTGGCAGGTGAATTGCACAATCCGAAAAACATTACCTTGGGCTCGAAGAGCCCGTATGAGGTGGAGAACGCGGCTTTCCACCTGTCGTCGGGATGAATGAGGATATTGTTATATCCTGATCGTACGTCGACCTTTGTGAACCATTGCGCCTTGTTGAGTTTCGCAAGCAAGGGTGGTATCAAAGGGAGTGGGTACGCGTTCTTGATCGTCCATTCGTTGATGTATCGGTAGTCCTGGCAGGGGCGGAGAGAACCGTCCTTCTTGCCGACAAAGAAGAATCCAGCAGCTTGAGGAGACTTCGAGGGTTGGATGAAATCTTTGGCGAGGTGTTCGTCCAAAAATGCTTTGACAGCATCGGTTTCCTTCGGTGAGAGCGGGTAGGCTCGAGAAGACTTCGGAATGAAGCCTTCCTTCGTTTCGATTTTGTGGTCTACTCCCGGCCGTGAGGGGGGGAGTTTGTTCAGACCGTCCTTTGCAAAGATGTCAGCAAAATCATGAAGATAGGAAGGTACCAGTTCTTCAAATGATTTCTTCTTCTTCTCCTGCGCGTCCTCCATAGCAAATTCTTGAGCTTTGTTGGAGGTCTTCGTGTAGTCCTGCTGAGAAGCGAGGATCCAGAGGTTCCGGAGAGGTTTTGCTCGTTTATGGAGAGCCCTCCGGATTTCTTTCTTCGAGGTCCCGTCCTTGGTGAGCGGAGTGTCGAAAGAGATGTTTTCGATGATCCGGACGGATGTTCCGTCCGAAGCATATTCCACTAGAACTTCATCGTCAGTGAGGGGATAAGTGGAGATCTCCTCAACTTTATCCGCGAGATGGGTCTGTCCGACCCAGACATCGTCCATGGTATTGAAGTCGGTGTCTTCGAAGGGCACGATGATTGGCGCCGTCTTCTTCTTGTTACGCTTCTTGCGTTTCTTGATTTCCTCGAGGCAATGTTGAGTGCCTTTGGGGAGTCGCTTGAGGGGCGAAAAGTCCTCGTCGTCGAGCTCTTCTAGGACAGCCTTTTCTCCGCGAAAGAGATATGGCTTGGCTTTGCTTTCTCGCCGGGAGGCGTTGAGTTCCCTCTCCACCTCCTTTGACCTATTGGTCGCGGGCAGGGAGATCGTGTTGGCCTTCCAGTCGATATTGGGCATCATGGCACTAAGCCAAGGTTTTCCAAAAAGTAGATCATCATGCTTGGAAAGTTTCGTTACGTTGAACTTTCCATACATAAGTCTCCGATCGAGACGAATGAATAGCATGCAGTATTGGGTTACCTGTCCTGCCGAGGACGGGCTTCCGTCTACTGTGGTGATCCGGAAGGGTTTCTTGAGTAGGTGGGTCCGGATCCCATTTCGCTTGACGAAGTCATAGCTAATGAAGGTCCCACCTGCCCCTGAGTCGATGATGGCGGTCGACTGAACGGTTTTGGCACTGCAAGAAGAGAAAAGTGTCACCGGGACACGAAACTCGTTGGATTTACCAACAGCTTTAGTATACAATGCGCAGATAGAGGGAATTGACCGTTCGACAAGCCCTCTCTTTAAAAATCCTTTCTTTTGACAAGGTTGACTTCCATGTCTTCCTCGTCAGAAGACTCGTCAAGCTGGCGGACGCCAGACTTGCTTGGCTTCTTGCCTTTGTCTTCTTCGTCATTCTTGTCTCCTCGGCGCACCTTCGGGTGGAACCGGGAGTCGTTTGCTCGATGGCCCTTCTCCTTGCATTTGAAGCAAAGGCCTTTATCGAAGCACTTCTGTCGTTCCTCAGGCGTGAGGGAACGATCAACGTCCATAGCATCAGGATCGCGTTGGCGGACCTGAGGCTTGGGGACGTGCCGGTGCCCGGAAGGGCGTACCGATCTGTTGTTGGACACAACTGCTCTTGATCGCTTGTAGTTGGCTTCCAACTGTGTCGCGGCAGTGTACCATTTATCGATGGTGTTGGGGACGACCTCCTTCGTGTAGATGGCGGTTCGAAGTCCTGGTTTCAACCCTCGTTCGAAGAAGTGGATGAGGGCGACGTCCTGCTTGAGACTAGCAGTGGACGACAGGGTTTTGAACATCGCGATGTAGGGCATCACGTCGCCAGTTTGGGTCAAACCATGAAGCTTGGTTAGAGCCTCAGTCATCCGGTCGACCGGGTGGAAGGATTCGGTGAAAGCCTTCCTGAAGTCCTTCCAGCTACCGAAGTCGACGGGAGTTTTGTCGAAGGCTGCTCGGTAGAAGGTGTCAGCCCAGACGCGGGCGTCTCCATCGTTCATATACTGGAGTGCAACAGCGACCTTGGTTTGGTCGGAGCTGTAGATCGTCGAGTTGATGAGGAAGTATGTCTCCACCGAGTACATCCAGCGCTCAGCATCATCGATGTTTCCATCATAGTTCTGTGGTACTCCAGCCTTTAGTTCAGGCCTGGATACGACCACTGTCGGTTGTGGGGTGGGGCCTCCAGACATTCTTGTTCCAGGGTTCGAGTTGAGGTTACCGTACAGTTGTTCGTCGGGAAACTCATCGGAGGACGTATGGTCTTCTTCCGATTCTTCTTCTTCGGAGTCCGGAGTGTTGGGATCGCGTTCCCAAGGATACTTCGGGGTCCAGGTAGTCGTGGTGTCTGTCGGTTAATGGCCGTGCGGATGGCAGGGCGCAAAAAAGGGGAAACTTGAATCTTTTGTTACGCACTCAAATAGATCTGTTATACGGAGCCCTAAGAGGGGCGTCGTCCGCTAACGTTCGTGACGTAACCGGAAGGGTCCGGTGTAGCGACTGAGACTGGCGACGTCGAGTCGGCAGATATCAGAGACGCGCGTGTCACGTGACTTCTAAGACGGATGTCTTCAAAGTCACTGACAATCTCAAAGTAAGGACAGTCTTGTCCGAACGATGAGTAGTCGATCGAGGTAGACTTAGGCGCGATGAGCACCTAAGAAAAGATACTAGAGACTGAAGCTGAGGGGGCTTCAGAGGGAAGTATGTTCGAGGGAAGATTGAGTAGATTCAAGTTAGGGAATCTAGTACAGAGTGACCGACTACTTATACTAAGTGGAAAGGGTTAAGGGCAAGGCTACCGTACTGTAGGTAAGGGCAAAGGGGAAACGGAAAGGGTATAGGTACGATGGTGGCAGAGCCTGATTAATGATGTAAGGTCGAATGTGGAATGAGACCGAGAAACGTTGGAACGAGCCAACGGTAAATGATACAATGTGCATCATGCACGAGTCAAAGGAAAGATAAGACAAGATAAGGAAAGCCACATTGGTGGCACGAGTCAGAACGAGTCATAGCCCGAAGGCACGTGCGCACGTTGGTGCGATAGGAGGGGGATGAGGGACGGGAACGGTCCCGAGGATCCGGTCAACGGATAGTCGGTAGAGAAGTGCGAGCCGGAGGCATACGAGGGCGAGGACGAAGGGGAAAAATGATAGGGGGGCCATGTAGCCGATGTTACTTGTAACAGTCATTATTTGCCTCAGGAGTAGAAGTCACACTGTCTGGCAAGCGGCATAGGCTAGATAATGCAGACGGTGATGACCTCAGCTCGGTAGCTGACCTGGATGCACTTACGTCCCTTACTTAACTATGCCAGGTACTACCGTATTCTAGTTGTTCACGAGTTTACAATGTAGTGCATTTCCACTGACAAATGTGAATGCCTGATGCAAAGTACCCAACACCAACGAGTGCCCGATGAGTGCCCACATCATTTTTCTCGTGCTAAAAGTTCACATTTTATGTACCCCATTTTAACTTGCAAAAAAATTGATTATTCTGCAATCGGAAAATGTCCCTAGTTACATGATATTCTGAGGAGAACTTTCCTGCGCTCAAAATGGTACATAAAATGTAGAATTTTGCCTGGGATTTTGGTGCACATCCAAATTTTTTATCTTTACTGGGTCAAAATGTATTGTAAAAACGCCAACTTTATCACTGACATTTTGAAACCAATCTCACATAGTGGAAAACTCCCAAACCGCCCGTGTGTCAGGCTGCCTGTAACGGTAAGTACTGACTAATCAGGCTATCGCACTGAGTCACAGGGAAGCGTTGGCCTTGGCAACACCCTGATTGTCACACACCTCCCCAAGGCCGCATTCTCCCAACTCAATCTGTTCAGAATCAGATCCATGAGTTAGCCAAGACCCTTCCGCCTCTAAGGAAGCAAAGACACCGCGTGTGATGCCTGCAGGTTTGCGCAGCATGCTGGTGATCGAGTGTGCTTGACACGCGCATGTTTGAAATGAGCAAAAGTATGGTCATTAGGTCTGCTTTCAGGCTTTCGGAGACAGAGTCAAACACTGGTGCGTACTCCACAGTGATGGAGTGTTCACTCATTCCATCAGCCACACGTCTTTAGGCTGACAGTGAACAAGCCATGGTGTGTCTCAATTCTGGGGTATGGAAAGGTATCTTCGCGCCAGGACGATCAAGCGACCGAGAACGATCACCCGAAGGCGACTCCTCCACCGAACCGTGGATGTACGTCTACCACTTGTATCTGTCTGCACGCAATTAGCTT